>NC_034188.2:90792692-90813753 GCF_002021735.2 Oncorhynchus kisutch | reverse complement strand
AGAGAGAGAGAAGAGAGAGAGAGAGAGAGAGAGAGAGAGAGAGAACAGGACTTTTAACAGAGTGTAACATGTGGCTACCAATGAATCTGTTTTCATGGCAGCGATAACTTTATTACCATGGCCTCGATTTCATTAAACTTGAGAAATATCAGGCCAAAGATTGCTTTGTGTATCTCAGTGATGTTAGTTTTGATATTTTGTATTGTGCATGTATCTGAAACAGGTGGGTCTAAGAAGTGTTTGTGAGTATACAGTATACTGTGTGTGCCTGAGGAGATTTTTAAATCCTAAACTCATAGTAGGCACTTTATTGTATATCGTCCCGTACAAGACAATGCACTGACACAGGAATCGGTTGTTTTATGTCACTAATCGCCGCTTGCCGGAAATAAAAAAACTATACAAAAAAATGCAAATGTTTAATATTCATGTGAGAGATATTGTTACAAAACTAAAAAAGGAAGCCGCTTTGTGTTTAACACCAAAATAGAATTGTCTCAGTTCCGGAATTGTAACATCATGTCTCAGTTCCGGAATTGTAACATCATGTCTCAGTTCCGGAATTGTAACATCACTAAGCAACAGTAGAATATAGCTGGAGCTCTTTTTTTTATTACTGTCGATTTTCTTCACACACAATGGATAATGGTTTTATAATGGAGGTTTTCAAAATAGATTATTCTTTTATAACCAAAATAAGACGTCAATATAATACAATCAGTCACTTTAAGCCAAGCATATAGCCTACAGACAATCACTGTGCAGCTAATTATCCAAAACATCTAGTTCAACAGCTATAGACTAGTGACTGACTGAGAGAACACCTTGTAGTTTTTCCTGTTCTGTGGACAGAACTGTGTCATGTAGCTAAACAACATTGCAGTTTAGAGAGACAGAGTGGAGTAGGTAGATATTTCAGTGTAGAGAGACGGTAGAGATGGGAGACAGAGTAGTGTAATGATATAATTTAGCTAAACAGCATTGCAGATTAGAGACAGTAGATTTCAAACTGCGTATTGGTAAACAGTTCCATCCAGTCAAGAGAGGAGAGAAAGAGTAGAATAATGTAGTGTGTATTAAAGACAGTAGAGTAATGTAGTGTATATTAAAGACAGTAGAGTAATGTAGTGTGTATTAAAGACAGTAGAGTAATGTAGTGTGTATTAAAGACAGTAGAGTAATGTAGTGTGTATTAAAGACAGTAGAGTAATGTAGTGTGTATTAAAGACAGTAGAGTAATGTATGTATTAAAGACAGTAGAATAATGTAGTGTTTATTAAAGACAGTAGAATAATGTAGTGTGTATTAAAGACAGTAGAGTAATGTAGTGTGTATTAAAGACAGTAGAGTAATGTTTGTATTAAAGACAGTAGAATAATGTAGTGTGTATTAAAGACAGTAGAGTAATGTATGTATTAAAGACAGTAGAATAATGTAGTGTGTATTAAAGACAGTAGAATAATGTAGTGTGTATTAAAGACAGTAGAATAATGTAGTGTGTATTAAAGACAGTAGAGTAATGTAGTGTGTATTAAAGACAGTAGAGTAATGTAGTGTTTATTAAAGACAGTAGAATAATGTAGTGTGTATTAAAGACAGTAGAATAATGTAGTGTGTATTAAAGACAGTAGAGTAATGTAGGTGTGTATTAAAGACAGTAGAATAATGTAGTGTGTATTAAAGACAGTCGAGTAATGTAGTGTGTATTAAAGACAGTAGAGTAATGTAGTGTGTATTAAAGACAGTAGAATAATGTAGTGTGTTATTAAAGACAGTAGAATAATGTAGTGTGTATTAAAGACAGTAGAGTAATGTAGTGTGTATTAAAGACAGTAGAGTAATGTAGTGTGTATTTAAAGACAGTAGAGTAATGTAGTGTGTATTAAAGACAGATTAGAATAATGTAGTGTGTATTAAAGACAGTAGAATAATGTAGTGTGTATTAAAGACAGTAGAGTAGTAATGTAGTGTGTATTAAAGACAGTAGAGTAATGTAGGTGTGTATTAAAGACAGTAGAGTAATGTAGTGTGTATAAAGACAGTAGAGTAATGTAGGTGTGTATTAAGACAGTAGAATAATGTAGTGTGTATTAAAGACAGTAGAGTAATGTAGGTGTTTATTAAAGATAGTAGAATAATGTAGTGTGTATTAAAGACAGTAGAGTAATGTAGTGTTTATTAAAGACAGTAGAATAATGTAGTGTGTATTAAAGACAGTAGAATAATGTAGTGTGTATTAAAGACAGTAGAATAATGTAGTGTGTATTAAAGACAGTAGAGTAATGTATGTATTAAAGACAGTAGAATAATGTAGTGTGTATTAAAGACAGTAGAGTAATGTATGTAT
Organism: Oncorhynchus kisutch; assembly: GCF_002021735.2. Classification (NCBI taxonomy): domain Eukaryota; kingdom Metazoa; phylum Chordata; class Actinopteri; order Salmoniformes; family Salmonidae; genus Oncorhynchus; species Oncorhynchus kisutch. Next base: position 90,811,406 of record NC_034188.2, on the reverse strand, counting down.
TAAAGACAGTTAGAATAATGTAGTGTGTATTAAAGACAGTAGAATAATGTCGTGTGTATTAAAGACAGTAGAATAATGTAGTGCGTATTAAAGACAGTAGAGTAATGTAGTGTGTATTAAAGACAGTAGAGTAATGTAGTGTTTATTAAAGACAGTAGAATAATGTAGTGTGTATTAAAGACAGTAGAGTAATGTAGTGTGTATTAAAGACAGTAGAGTAATGTAGTGTGTATTAAAGACAGTAGAATAATGTAGGTGTTTATTAAAGACAGTAGAATAATGTAGTGTGTATTAAAGACAGTAGAATAATGTAGGTGTTTATTAAAGACAGTAGAATAATGTAGTGTGTATTAAAGACAGTAGAATAATGTAGTGTGTATTAAAGACAGTAGAGTAATGTAGTGTGTATTAAAGACAGTAGAGTAATGTAGTGTGTATTAAAGACAGTAGAGTAATGTAGTGTGTATTAAAGACAGTAGAGTAATGTAGTGTGTATTAAAGACAGTAGAGTAATGTAGGTGTGTATTAAAGACAGTAGAATAATGTAGTGTGTATTAAAGACAGTAGAGTAATGTAGGTGTTTATTAAAGATAGTAGAATAATGTAGTGTGTATTAAAGACAGTAGAGTAATGTAGGTGTTTATTAAAGACAGTAGAATAATGTAGTGTGTATTAAAGACAGTAGTGTAATGTAGGTGTGTATTAAAGACAGTAGTGTAATGTAGGTGTGTATTAAAGACAGTAGAGTAATGTAGGTGTGTATTAAAGACAGTAGAGTAATGTAGGTGTTTATTAAAGACAGTGTAGTGTAATGTAGGTGTTTATTAAAGACAGTGTAGTGTAATGTAGGTGTTTATTAAAGACAGTAGAGTAATGTAGGTGTGTATTAAAGACAGCAGAGTAATGTAAGTGTGTATTAAAGACAGTAGAGTAATGTAGGTGTGTATTAAAGACAGACAGTAGAGTAATGTAGGTGTTTATTAAAGACAGTAGAATAATGTAGTGTGTATTAAAGACAGTAGAGTAATGTAGGTGTTTATTAAAGACAGTAGAATAATGTGGGTGTTTATTAAAGACAGTGGAGTAATGTAGGTGTGTATTGTAGAGTAATGTAGGTGTTTATTAAAGACAGTGTAGTGTAATGTAGGTGTTTATTAAACACCCCCCTATCTACATAGAGTAATGTAGGTGTTTATTAAAGACAGTAGAATAATGTAGTGTGTATTAAAGACAGTAGAGTAATGTAGGTGTTTATTAAAGACAGTAGAATAATGTAGTGTGTATTAAAGACAGTAGAGTAATGTAGGTGTTTATTAAAGACAGTGTAGTGTAATGTAGGTGTTTATTAAAGACAGTAGAGTAATGTAGGTGTTTATTAAAGACAGTAGAGTAATGTAGGTGTTTATTAAAGACAGTAGAGTAATGTAGGTGTGTATTAAAGACAATACAGTAATGTTGGTGTGTATTAAAGACAGTAGAGTAATGTAGGTGTGTATTAAAGACAGTAGAGTAAGGTAGGTGTTTATTAAAGACAGTAGAGTAATGTAGGTGTGTATTAAAGACAGTAGAGTAATGTAGGTGTTTATTAAAGACAGTAGAGTAATGTAGGTGTTTATTAAAGACAGTGTAGTGTAATGTAGGTGTTTATTAAAGACAGTAGAGGAATGTAGGTGTTTATTAAAGACAGACAGTAGTGTAATGTAGGTGTTTATTAAAGACAGACAGTAGTGTAATGTAGGTGTTTATTAAAGACAGTGTAGTGTAATGCAGGTGTGTATTAAAGACAGTAGAGTAATGTAGGTGTTTATTAAAGACAGTAGAGTAATGTAGGTGTTTATTAAAGACAGTAGAGTAATGTAGGTGTTTATTAAAGACAGACAGTAGTGTAATGCAGGTGTTAATTAAAGACAGTGTAGTGTAATGTAGGTGTGTATGAAAGACAGACAGTAGAGTAATGTAGGTGTTTATTAAAGACAGTAGAGTAATGTAGGTGTTTATTAAAGACAGACAGTAGGGTAATGTAGGTGTTTATTAAAGACAGTGTAGTGTAATGTTGGTGTGTATTAAATACAGTGTAGTGTAATGTAGGTGTTTATTAAAGACAGTGTAGTGTAATGTAGGTGTGTATTAAAGACAGTAGAGTAATGTAGGTGTTTATTAAAGACAGTGTAGTGTAATGTAGGTGTGTATTAAAGACAGTGGAGTAATGTAGGTGTTTATTAAAGACAGTAGAGTAAGGTAGGTGTTTATTAAAGACAGTAGCGTAATGTAGGTGTGTATTAAAGACAGTAGAGTAATGTAGGTGTTTATTAAAGACAGACAGTAGTGTAATGTAGGTGTTTATTAAAGACAGACAGTAGTGTAATGTAGGTGTTTATTAAAGACAGTGTAGTGTAATGCAGGTGTGTATTAAAGACAGTAGAGTAATGTAGGTGTTTATTAAAGACAGTAGAGTAAGGTAGGTGTTTATTAAAGACAGTAGAGTAATGTAGGTGTTTATTAAAGACAGTAGAGTAATGTAGGTGTTTATTAAAGACAGACAGTAGTGTAATGTAGGTGTTAATTAAAGACAGTGTAGCGTAATGTAGGTGTGTATGAAAGACAGACAGTAGAGTAATGTAGGTGTTTATTAAAGACAGTAGAGTAATGTAGGTGTCTATTAAAGACAGACAGTAGTGTAATGTAGGTGTTTATTAAAGACAGTAGAGTAATGTAGGTGTGTATTAAAGACAGACAGTAGAGTAATGTAGGTGTTTATTAAAGACAGTAGATTAATGTAGGTGTTTATTAAAGACAGACAGTAGTGTAATGTAGGTGTTTATTAAAGACTGTAGAGTAATATAGGTGTGTATTAAAGACAGTAGAGTAATGTAGGTGTGTATTAAAGACAGACAGTAGAGTAATGTAGGTGTTTATTAAAGACAGTAGAGTAATGTAGGTGTGTATTAAAGACAGTGTAGTGTAATGTAGGTGTTTATTAAAGACAGTGTAGTGTAATGTAGGTGTTTATTAAAGACAGTGTAGTGTAATGTAGGTGTTTATTAAACACCCCCCTATCTACATAGAGTAATTTAGGTGTTTATTAAAGACAGTAGAATAATGTAGTGTGTATTAAAGACAGTAGAGTAATGTAGGTGTTTATTAAAGACAGTAGAATAATGTAGTGTGTATTAAAGACAGTAGAGTAATGTAGGTGTTTATTAAAGACAGTGTAGTGTAATGTAGGTGTTTATTAAAGACAGTAGAGTAATGTAGGTGTTTATTAAAGACAGTAGAGTAATGTAGGTGTTTATTAAAGACAGTAGAGTAATGTAGGTGTGTATTAAAGACAATACAGTAATGTAGGTGTGTATTAAAGACAGTAGAGTAATGTAGGTGTGTATTAAAGACAGTAGAGTAAGGTAGGTGTTTATTAAAGACAGTGTAGTGTAATGTAGGTGTTTATTAAAGACAGTAGAGTAATGTATGTGTTTATTAAAGACAGTAGAGTAATGTAGGTGTTTATTAAAGACACTAGAGTAATGTAGGTGTGTATTAAAGACAATACAGTAATGTAGGTGTGTATTAAAGACAGTAGAGTAATGTAGGTGTGTATTAAAGACAGTAGAGTAATGTAGGTGTGTATTAAAGACAGTAGAGTAAGGTAGGTGTTTATTAAAGACAGTAGAGTAATGCAGGTGTGTATTAAAGACAGTAGAGTAATGTAGGTGTTTATTAAAGACAGTAGAGTAATGTAGGTGTTTATTAAAGACAGTGTAGTGTAATGTAGGTGTTTATTAAAGACAGTAGAGTAATGTAGGTGTTTATTAAAGACAGACAGTAGTGTAATGTAGGTGTTTATTAAAGACAGACAGTAGTGTAATGTAGGTGTTTATTAAAGACAGTGTAGTGTAATGCAGGTGTGTATTAAAGACAGTAGAGTAATGTAGGTGTTTATTAAAGACAGTAGAGTAAGGTAGGTGTTTATTAAAGACAGTAGAGTAATGTAGGTGTTTATTAAAGACAGTAGAGTAATGTAGTGTGTATTAAAGACAGTAGAGTAATGTAGGTGTTAATTAAAGACAGTGTAGTGTAATGTAGGTGTGTATGAAAGACAGACAGTAGAGTAATGTAGGTGTTTATTAAAGACAGTAGAGTAATGTAGGTGTTTATTAAAGACAGACAGTAGGGTAATGTAGGTGTTTATTAAAGACAGTGTAGTGTAATGTTGGTGTGTATTAAATACAGTGTAGTGTAATGTAGGTGTGTATTAAAGACAGTAGAGTAATGTAGGTGTTTATTAAAGACAGTGTAGTGTAATGTAGGTGTGTATTAAAGACAGTGGAGTAATGTAGGTGTTTATTAAAGACAGTAGAGTAAGGTAGGTGTTTATTAAAGACAGTAGCGTAATGTAGGTGTGTATTAAAGACAGTAGAGTAATGTAGGTGTTTATTAAAGACAGACAGTAGTGTAATGTAGGTGTTTATTAAAGACAGACAGTAGTGTAATGTAGGTGTTTATTAAAGACAGTGTAGTGTAATGCAGGTGTGTATTAAATACAGTAGAGTAATGTAGGTGTTTATTAAAGACAGTAGAGTAAGGTAGTATTAAAGACAGTAGAGTAATGTAGGTGTTTATTAAAGACAGTAGAGTAATGTAGGTGTTTATTAAAGACAGACAGTAGTGTAATGTAGGTGTTAATTAAAGACAGTGTAGCGTAATGTAGGTGTGTATGAAAGACAGACAGTAGAGTAATGTAGGTGTTTATTAAAGACAGTAGAGTAATGTAGGTGTTTATTAAAGACAGACAGTAGTGTAATGTAGGTGTTTATTAAAGACAGTAGAGTAATGTAGGTGTGTATTAAAGACAGACAGTAGAGTAATGTAGGTGTTTATTAAAGACAGTAGATTAATGTAGGTGTTTATTAAAGACAGACAGTAGTGTAATGTAGGTGTTTATTAAAGACTGTAGAGTAATATAGGTGTGTATTAAAGACAGTAGAGTAATGTAGGTGTGTATTAAAGACAGACAGTAGAGTAATGTAGGTGTTTATTAAAGACAGTAGAGTAATGTAGGTGTGTATTAAAGACAGTGTAGTGTAATGTAGGTGTTTATTAAAGACAGTGTAGTGTAATGTAGGTGTTTATTAAAGACAGTAGAGTAATGTAGGTGTGTATTAAAGACAGTGTAGTGTAATGTAGGTGTTTATTAAAGACAGACAGTAGAGTAATGTAGGTGTTTATTAAAGACAGACAGTAGAGTAATGTAGGTGTTTATTAAAGACAGACAGTAGTGTAATGTAGGTGTGTATTAAAGACAGTAGAGTAATGTAGGTGTTTATTAAAGGCAGTGTAGTGTAATGTAGGTGTGTATTAAAGACAGTGTAGAGTAATGTAGGTGTTTATTAAAGACAGTAGAGTAATGTAGGTGTGTATTAAAGACAATGTAGTGTAATGTAGGTGTGTATTAAAGACAGACAGTAGAGTAATGTAGGTGTGTATTAAAGACAGTAGAGTAATGTAGGTGTGTATTAAAGACAGACAGTAGTGTAGGTATGTAGGAAGGATATATATATTCTTGGTACCATTTGAAAGGAAACACTTTGAAGTTTATGGTAATGTGAAAGGAATGTTGGATAATATAACACAAAGATAATGCAAAGAAAAATCAAACTGTTCTTTCCTATTTTTTTGTACCATCATCTTTGAAATGCAAGAGAAAGGCCATAATATATTATTACAGCCCAGCTGCAATTTAGATTCTGGCCACTAGCAGTGTACGTGCAAAGTTTTAGACTGATCCAATGAACAATTGCATTTCTGTTCAAAATGTTGTATCAAGACAGCCCAAATTGTACACTCTCCTCAAACAATAGCCTGGTATTCTTTCACTGTAATAGCTACTGTAAAGGGGACAGTGTAGTTAGATTAACAAGAATGTAATCTTTCTGCCAATATCAGATATGTCTATGTCCTGGGAAATGTTCTTGTTACTTACAACCTCATGCTGATCGCATTAGCCTACGTTAGCTCAACCATCCCGTGAACGGGACACTGATCCAGAAGAAGTTTTTAAAGACATACAGTAGTATAATGTAGGTTGTACACAACATTGCTGTGTATACTAGAGACGGGACAGGGAGACATTGTAGTATTGTCATGTTGGTAAACATGTATCATTGTAAGTTGCTCTGGATAAGGGTGTCTGCTAAATGACTACAAAATAGTTGTGTCAAGCGAGAAGTGTAAAGTATGTAACAACATTGCTGTGTGGTGTTGGGAAAGACAGTTAATGTAATGTTGCTAGGTAACAACATTGCTGTGTAGTGTTGGGAAAGACAGTTAATGTAATGTTGCTAGGTAACAACATTGCTGTGTGGTGTTGGGAAAGACAGTTAATGTAATGTTGCTAGGTAACAACATTGCTGTGTAGTGTTGGGAAAGACAGTTAATATGATGTTGCTAGGTAACAGCATTGCTGTGTAGTGTTGGGAAAGACAGTTAATGTAATGTTGCTAGGTAACAGCATTGCTGTGTAGTTTTGGGAAAGACAGTTAATGTAATGTTGCTAGGTAACAGCATTGCTGTGTAGTGTTGGGAAAGACAGTTAATGTAATGTTGCTAGGTAACAGCATTGCTGTGTAGTGTTGGGAAAGACAGTTAATGTAATGTCGCTAGGTAACAACATTGCTGTGTAGTGCTGGGAGAGACAGTTAATATAATGTCGCTAGGTAACAACATTGTGTCTGTGTTGGTGTGGCTCCGATAAGGCAGTGCAGGCTTCCTGTCTGTTATTGGAGAGGGCACAGAGTTCAAGGTGCAGTGGGCAAAGGTTGCAGGGGGTCAAGGGTTAGGGTGCAGAAGTGAGGGGATTTATGGGGTCAAAAGGGTAAGTGGGTAAGTTTGGAACCCGGCACCAGCCCCATCTCACCCCATGCTGCATTAAGACTTACTGTCAATGTGGGTTTCCTTTTGACCAATCAGATAAAGTCATGGATAAACCAATGGATTAGGTGTTACTGTAAGTAATAGTGTGATATAGGCCTACTGTACATCATGGTGTTATAACAGTAGACCATGAAAGTGGAACAGCCCAGAGGTTATGGGCATGACTAGTACCAAGTAGTGCACTATGGAATAAGAGGGTGCCATTTGGGACAAAGGCCGTGCTTGCTTCTCTAGATGAGCAAGAGAACCATGTTGCCACAGGACAGCATGTCTGCCTTCTCTCTCTCTAGTCAGGAGTTACTCAACCAACCCCCATCTCTCTCTAGTCAGGAGTTACTCAACCAACCCCCATCTCTCTCTACCCAGGAGTTACTCAACCAACCCCCATCTCTCTCTACCCAGGAGTTACTCAACCAACCCCCATCTCTCTCTAGTCAGGAGTTACTCAACCAACCCCCATCTCTCTCTACCCAGGAGTTACTCAACCAACCCCCATCTCTCTCTAGTCAGGAGTTACTCAACCAACCCCCATCTCTCTCTACCCAGGAGTTACTCAACCAACCCCCCATCTCTCTCTACCCAGGAGTTACTCAACCAACCCCCATCTCTCTCTAGTCAGGAGTTACTCAACCAACCCCCATCTCTCTCTAGCCAGGAGTTACTCAACCAACCCCCATCTCTCTCTACCCAGGAGTTACTCAACCAACCCCCATCTCTCTCTACCCAGGAGTTACTCAACCAACCCCCCATCTCTCTCTACCCAGGAGTTACTCAACCAACCCCCATCTCTCTCTAGTCAGGAGTTACTCAACCAACCCCCATCTCTCTCTACCCAGGAGTTACTCAACCAACCCCCATCTCTCTCTAGTCAGGAGTTACTCAACCAACCCCCATCTCTCTCTAGTCAGGAGTTACTCAACCAACCCCCATCTCTCTCTACCCAGGAGTTACTCAACCAACCCCCATCTCTCTCTACCCAGGAGTTACTCAACCAACCCCCCATCTCTCTCTACCCAGGAGTTACTCAACCAACCCCCATCTCTCTCTAGTCAGGAGTTACTCAACCAACCCCCATCTCTCTCTACCCAGGAGTTACTCAACCAACCCCCCATCTCTCTCTACCCAGGAGTTACTCAACCAACCCCCCATCTCTCTCTAGTCAGGAGTTACTCAACCAACCCCCATCTCTCTCTAGTCAGGAGTTACTCAACCAACCCCCATCTCTCTCTACCCAGGAGTTACTCAACCAACCCCCCATCTCTCTCTACCCAGGAGTTACTCAACCAACCCCTCATCTCTCTCTAGTCAGGAGTTACTCAACCAACCCCCATCTCTCTCTAGTCAGGAGTTACTCAACCAACCCCCATCTCTCTCTAGTCAGGAGTTACTCAACCAACCCCCATCTCTCTCTACCCAGGAGTTACTCAACCAACCCCCATCTCTCTCTAGTCAGGAGTTACTCAACCAACCCCCATCTCTCTCTACCCAGGAGTTACTCAACCAACCCCCATCTCTCTCTAGCCAGGAGTTACTCAACCAACCCCCATTTTGTCACCCTGCTCCCACTTTGTCACCCTGCTCCCACTTTGTCACCCTGCTCCCACTTTGTCACCCTGCTCCCACTTTGTCACCCTGCTCCCATTTTGTCACCCCTGCTCCCACTTTGTCACCCCTGCTCCCACTTTGTCACCCTGTTCCCATTTTGTCACCCTGCTCCCACTTTGTCACCCTGCTCCCACTTTGTCACCCTGCTCCCACTTTGTCACCCTGTTCCCATTTTGTCACCCTGCTCCCACTTTGTCACCCTGCTCCCATTTTGTCACCCTGCTCCCATTTTGTCACCCTGCTCCCATTTTGTCACCCTGCTCCCACTTTGTCACCCTGCTCCCATTTTGTCACGCGCATCAGCGATATTGGACTCACCTGGACTCAGTCAGTCACCTGTTTATTACCTCCCCTATAGGTGTCAGTTCCCCTCCGCTCTGTTCCCCCTCTGCGGCATTGTTTGTCATATGACCGTGATACCCGTGCTCTGACGCTGTTCCTGTCTTGTTCTACGTCTGTTCCCCAATAAATAGCGGAATCCCCGTACCTGCTTCTCCTGTCCGGCGTCAGCTCTTACAATTCTTTATGGTTGAAAGTCTGTTTGGAGTGTAATATACAGTATTTGATGAGTGTGACAAAAAAAAAACAAGGCATTGTATTTCAATGTACTCCTTATTACCACTTAAATGCATGTCCAATATTTTGATTCACAGTAAGTAAAATGTGAGACACCATGGATTGGAGTCACTGTCGATTCTGCATTGACCTTATTGAAATAGACCCGAGGACAGAAAGAGAGAGAGATTCTCTAACTCCGACTGTTTGAGAGGAAGCTCGGCCACGTGACTTGGCCAGGTGTGTGTGTGTGTGTGTGTGTGTGTGTGTGTGTGTGTGTGTGTGTGTGTGTGTGTGTGTGTGTGTGTGTGTGTGTGTGTGTGTGTGTGTGTGTGTGTGTGTGTGTGTGTGTGTGTGTGTGTGTGTGTGTGTGTGTGTGTGTGTGTGTGTGTGTGTGTGCGTGCGTGCGTGCGTGCGTGCGTGCGTGCGTGCGTGCGTGCGTGCGTGCGTGTGTGTGTGTGCGTGCGTGCGTGCGTATAAAAGTTCAGCTCTTTCGCTCTGCTGCAAAACAAACAGCTGAAACCTGATTGTGAAGCGTCGCGTTAGGTGTCACTTCAAACACCCATGAAACACAACGCTGACCATATAGCTCAGACAGGAAATGAATTAATACCACATGAAACACAACGCAGACCATATAGCTCAGACAGGAAATGAATTAATACCACATGAAACACAACGCAGACCATATAGCTCAGACAGGAAATGAATTAATACCACATGAAACACAACGCAGACCATATAGCTCAGACAGGAAATGAATTAATACCACATGAAACACAACGCAGACCATATAGCTCAGACAGGAAATGAATTAATACCACATGAAACACAACGCAGACCATATAGCTCAGACAGGAAATGAATTAATACCACATGAAACACAAAGCAGACCATATAGCTCAGACAGGAAATGAATTAATACCACATGAAACACAACACAGACCATATAGCTCTGACAGGAAATGAATTAATACCACATGAAACACAACGCAGACCATATAGCTCAGACAGGAAATGAATTAATACCACATGAAACACAACACAGACCATATAGCTCTGACAGGAAATGAATTAATACCACATGAAACACAACGCAGACCATATAGCTCAGACAGGAAATGAATTAATACCACATGAAACACAACACAGACCATATAGCTCTGACAGGAAATGAATTAATACCACATGAAACACAACGCAGACCATATAGCTCAGACAGGAAATGAATTAATACCACATGAAACACAACGCAGACCATATAGCTCAGACAGGAAATGAATTAATACCACATGAAACACAACGCAGACCATATAGCTCAGACAGGAAATGAATTAATACCACATGAAACACAACGCAGACCATATAGCTCAGACAGGAATGAATTAATACCACATGAGACACAACGCAGACCATATAGCTCTGACAGGAAATGAATTAATACCACATGAAACACAACGCAGACCATATAGCTCAGACAGGAAATGAATTAATACCACATAAAACACAACTCAGACCATATAGCTCAGACAGGAAATGAATTAATACCACATGAAACACAACGCAGACCATATAGCTCAGACAGGAAATGAATTAATACCACATGAAACACAACGCAGACCATATAGCTCAGACAGGAAATGAATTAATACCACATGAAACACAACGCAGACCATATAGCTCAGACAGGAAATGAATTAATACCACATGAAACACAACGCAGACCATATAGCTCTGACAGGAAATGAATTAATACCACATGAAACACAACGCAGACCATATAGCTCAGACAGGAAATGAATTAATACCACATAAAACACAACTCAGACCATATAGCTCAGACAGGAAATGAATTAATACCACATGAAACACAACGCAGACCATATAGCTCTGACAGGAAATGAATTAATACCACATGAAACACAATGCAGACCATATAGCTCAGACAGGAAATGAATTAATACCACATAAAACACAACGCAGACCATATAGCTCAGACAGGAAATGAATTAATACCACATAAAACACAACGCAGACCATATAGCTCAGACAGGAAATGAATTAATACCACATGAAACACAACGCAGACCATATAGCTCTGACAGGAAATGAATTAATACCACATAAAACCCATATACTGCTAACATATGGGAGCTTTACTATATTTAAAGGGCAGACAGATCTCTTACTCTTTTAATATCCCAGAAGGGAATGTAACGATTTTTAAAAAATTTGATAATTCCAGGAATTTCCTATTTATACGAGAAGGAGACAGTTTGGACCTGACACAGATTGTGTGCTTCATTCTAAACGCACTGCCAAAAGTAGGCCTGGTCACTGTCAGACACTTCACTACAAAGTATAAACAAACCGCTCCATTTACTGTATTCTAGGAAGACAAATCCCACCGCTGATATCCCAGCAGGGGGGATACCAGTCCTTCTGTCTTTAATCTACTGATTCACTGACTTTTCCTAATAGTATGAAGAGAACAGATGACTGCAAACAAGACCGCATTTACTCCTAACACAGAGCATTACTGCATTACAGGTGGATGCGGATTAGGATTTACTCATAACATAGAGTATTACTGCATGACAGGAATATATAATATCACTCTGTTTATCTTTACTCATAACATAAAGTATTACTGCATGACAGGAATATATAATATCACTCTGTTTATCTTTACTCATAACATAAAGTATTACTGCATGACAGGAATATATAATATCACTCTGTTTATCTTTACTCATAACATAAAGTATTACTGCATGACAGGAATATATAATATCAGTCTGTTGATCGTCTTTCATTGTATCTTTACTTTTTCATTTAATGCAAACGACAAAAACAAATGATAGTTTAACTGTATTTTTCCAGCCTGACAAATGACACTGTTCATGTCAGAGAAGAGGAATCCGGTATCATATCGGTCCTTCTCTTGATAATTCCAGGAATTCCTATGTGCTAACTTGAGGAGAAATAGGAGGGGCGTCGTTTTGACTTATACATGGAGTCTGTTTCTTTCTAAACAGACATATTGATACACTGTTGATATAATTAGAGAAGGGGGGGGCATTATTTTTTTTAACCTTTATTTAACCCTGCCGCCTCTACACTCTAACCACTAGGCTACCCTGCCGCCTCTACACTCTAACCACTAGGCTACCCTGCCCCCTCTACACTCTAACCACTAGGCTACCCTGCCTCCTCTACACTCTAACCACTAGGCTACCCTGCCACCTCTACACTCTAACCACTAGGCTACCCTGCCACCTCTACACTCTAACCACTAGGCTACCCTGCCACCTCTACACTCTAACCACTAGGCTACCCTGCCGCCTCTACACTCTAACCACTAGGCTACCCTGCCACCTCTACACTCTAAGCACTAGGCTACCCTGCCACCTCTACACTCTAACCACTAGGCTACCCTGCCGCCTCTACACTCTAACCACTAGGCTACCCTGCCGCCTCTACACTCTAACCACTAGGCTACCCTGCCGCCTCTACACTCTAACCACTAGGCTACCCTGCCGCCTCTACACTCTAACCACTAGGCTACCCTGCCACCTCTACACTCTAACCACTAGGCTCTAACCACGAGGCTACCCTGCCACCTCTACACTCTAACCACTAGGCTACCCTGCCACCTCTACACTCTAACCACTAGGCTACCCTGCCACCTCTACACTCTAACCACTAGGCTACCCTGCCGCCTCTACACTCTAACCACTAGGCTACCCTGCCGCCTCTACACTCTAACCACTAGGCTACCCTGCCGCCTCTACACTCTAACCACTAGGCTACCCTGCCACCTCTACACACTAACCACTAGGCTACCCTGCCTCCTCTACACTCTAACCACTAGGCCACCCTGACGCCTCTACACTCTAACCACTAGGCCACCCTGACGCCTCTACACTCTAACCACTAGGCTACCCTTCCACCTCTACACTCTAACCACTAGGCTACCCTGCCACCTCTACACTCTAACCACGAGGCTACCCTGCCACCTCTACACTCTAACCACAAGGCTACCCTTCCACCTCTACACTCTAACCTCTAACCACTAGGCTACCCTGCCGCCCCTGATGAAGTTCTATGTACTGGTTCAAGGAATACAGTGGAGAATTTGACTTATACGTACCAAAGGCTGTCTTCATCATTCTAGTTAGAAGAGATTCAGAACCATACCTGACGGGTACGGTAAACATTCAAAACAGAGTCAAAGCCGACAGTAGGGGCATCCCAAATGGCACCCTATTCTCTATTTAATGCACTACTTTAAGTGTGTACAAAAGTAGTGTACTAAGTAGGGAATAAGGTGCCATTTTAGGATGCATTCCGTGTCTGCAGGTTGTGTGTATTCTGTCCCAGATCGACAAGGGTCCTTATCAGTGTGGTCAGGCGGCCAGTCAAATGCCTGAACAGAAATGGGTCAAAGATCACACCAGGAAGAGAGACAGCATATGAAGTGTTGACATCAATACATTACTAGTTGTGTTGATGATACTTGTAACTGACTAAATTGCATCTTATACCCATAAATAAAGTTTAATTGAGAAGTTCTGGACTATCATATATTAATGTAAGCCGGAAGCCCCATTGAGGTCAGAAGCCCTATTGAGGTCAGAAGCCCCATTGAGGTCAGAAGCACCATTGAGGTCAGAAGCACCATTGAGGTCAGAAGCCCCATTGAGGTCAGAAGCCCCATTGAGGTCAGATGCACCATTGAGGTCAGAAGCACCATTGAGGGTCAGAAGCCCCATTGAGGTCAGAAGCACCATTGAGGTCAGAAGCACCATTGAGGGTCAGAAGCCCCATTGAGGTCAGAAGCCCCATTGAGGTCAGAAGAGCTCTTTCCCTAGGGGAGGTTGAGAAAACATTCTCTTGCCCAGAAACTGTGTAAGTAGGGTGGTACTGGGCCTTAGCTGGTAGTATCAGCATGATAATGACAGTCCAATAAGGTATCAGCATGATAATGACAGTCCAATGAGGTATCAGCACGATAATGACAGTCCAATGAGGTATCAGCATGATAATGACAGTCCAATGAGGTTTCAGCATGATAATGACAGTCCAATAAGGTATCAGCATGATAATGACAGTCCAATAAGGTATCAGCATGATAATGACAGTCCAATGAGGTATCAGCATGATAATGACAGTCCAATAAGGTATCAGCATGATATTGACAGTCCAATAAGGTATCAGCATGATAATGACAGTACATGAGGTATCAGCACGATAATGACAGTCCAATAAGGTATCAGCATGATAATGACAGTCCAATAAGGTATCAGCATGATAATGACAGTCCAATAAGGTATCAGCATGATAATGACAGTCCAATGCAGTATCAGCATGATAATGACAGTCCAATAAGGTATCAGCGTGATAATGACAGTCCAATGAGGTATCAGCATGATAATGACAGTCCAATGCGGTATCAGCATGTTAATGACAGTCCAATGTGGTATCAGCATGATAATGACAGTCCAATAAGGTATCAGCATGATAATGACAGTCCAATAAGGTATCAGCATGATAATGACAGTCCAATAAGGTATCAGCATGATAATGACAGTCCAATAAGGTATCAGCATGATAATGACAGTCCAATAAGGTATCAGCACGATAATGACAGTCCAATAAGGTATCAGCATGATAATGACAGTCCAATAAGGTATCAGCATGATAATGACAGTCCAATAAGGTATCAGCATGATAATGACAGTCCAATAAGGTATGTGTTCACAGTGTTTGTGGTTATGAGGACACTGGAGAGGGAGGAACAACACTGTTACCAAAAATAGGAGGAGGAAGAGAACAGATGTTCATGTGTTGTGTCTGAAATGGCACCCTATCCCTTACAGTATGTAGTGCACTATTTTTGACCAGAACCCTATGGGACCCTATCCCTTATGTAGTGCACTACTTTTGACCAGAACCCTATGGGTCCCTATCCCCTATGTAGTACACTACTTTTGACCGGCGCCTATCGGAATAGGCTGCCATTGTGGATTCAGACTCTTGTCTGTGGCCTGGAAATGACAGTTAGGACTTTGCTTCCGCAAACAAACCGAGAAACTTCCCTAACATCTGCACTTGTGGTTTCTGTGCTGTGTGCCTTCTTCTTCTTCTTTAGTCTGTGCTGTGTACCTTCTTCTTCTTTAGTCTGTGCTGTGTACCTTCTTCTTCTTTAGTCTGTGCTGTGTACCTTCTTCTTCTTCTTTAGTCTGTGCTGTGTACCTTCTTCTTCTTCTTTAGTCTGTGCTGTGTACCTTCTTCTTCTTTAGTCTGTGCTGTGTACCTTCTTCTTCTTTAGTCTGTGCTGTGTACCTTCTTCTTCTTTAGTCTGTGCTGTGTACCTTCTTCTTCTTCTTTAGTCTGTGCTGTGTACCTTCTTCTTCTTTAGTCTGTGCTGTGTACCTTCTTCTTCTTCTTTAGTCTGTGCTGTGTACCTTCTTCTTCTTTAGTCTGTGCGGTGTACCTTCTTCTTCTTCTTTAGTCTGTGCTGTGTACCTTCTTCTTCTTTAGTCTGTGCTGTGTACCATCTTCTTCTTCTTTAGTCTGTGCTGTGTACCTTCTTCTTCTTCTTTAGTCTGTGCTGTGTACCTTCTTCTTCTTTAGTCTGTGCTGTGTACCTTCTTCTTCTTTAGTCTGTGCTGTGTACCTTCTTCTTCTTCTTTAGTCTGTGCTGTGTACCTTCTTCTTCTTCTTTAGTCTGTGCTGTGTACCTTCTTCTTCTTTAGTCTGTGCTGTGTACCTTCTTCTTCTTTAGTCTGTGCTGTGTACCTTCTTCTTCTTTAGTCTGTGCTGTGTACCTTCTTCTTCTTTAGTCTGTGCTGTGTACCTTCTTCTTCTTCTTTAGTCTGTGCTGTGTACCTTCTTCTTCTTTAGTCTGTGCTGTGTACCATCTTCTTCTTCTTTAGTCTGTGCTGTGTACCTTCTTCTTCTTCTTTAGTCTGTGCTGTGTACCTTCTTCTTCTTTAGTCTGTGCTGTGTACCTTCTTCTTCTTTAGTCTGTGCTGTGTACCTTCTTCTTCTTCTTTAGTCTGTGCTGTGTACCTTCTTCTTCTTCTTTAGTCTGTGCTGTGTACCTTCTTCTTCTTTAGTCTGTGCTGTGTACCTTCTTCTTCTTTAGTCTGTGCTGTGTACCTTCTTCTTCTTCTTTAGTCTGTGCTGTGTACCTTCTTCTTCTTTAGTCTGTGCTGTGTACCTTCTTCTTCTTCTTTAGTCTGTGCTGTGTACCTTCTTCTTCTTTAGTCTGTGCTGTGTACCTTCTTCTTCTTCTTTAGTCTGTGCTGTGTACCTTCTTCTTCTTTAGTCTGTGCTGTGTACCTTCTTCTTCTTTAGTCTGTGCTGTGTACCTTCTGCTTCTTCTTTAGTCTGTGCTGTGTACCTTCTTCTTCTTTAGTCTGTGCTGTGTACCTTCTTCTTCTTTAGTCTGTGCTGTGTACCTTCTTCTTCTTTAGTCTGTGCTGTGTACCTTCTTCTTCTTTAGTCTGTGCTGTGTACCTTCTTCTTCTTTAGTCTGTGCTGTGTACCTTCTTCTTCTTCTTTAGTCTGTGCTGTGTACCTTCTGCTTCTTTAGTCTGTGCTGTGTACCTTCTTCTTCTTTAGTCTGTGCTGTGTACCTTCTTCTTCTTCTTTAGTCTGTGCTGTGTACCTTCTTCTTCTTCTTTAGTCTGTGCTGTGTACCTTCTTCTTCTTTAGTCTGTGCTTATGTACCTTCTTCTTCTTTAGTCTGTGCTTATGTACCTTCTTCTTCTTTAGTCTGTGCTGTGTACCTTCTTCTTCTTTAGTCTGTGCTTATGTACCTTCTTCTTCTTTAGTCTGTGCTTATGTACCTTCTTCTTCTTTAGTCTGTGCTTATGTACCTTCTTCTTCTTTAGTCTGTGCTTATGTACCTTCTTCTTCTTTAGTCTGTGCTTATGTACCTTCTTCTTCTTTAGTCTGTGCTTATGTACCTTCTAAAAACACACTATTCTTCTTCCTTAGTCTGTTTCACCAACAATCCTTAGTCTGTTCCACCCCCACCAACAATCCTTAGTCTGTTCCACCCCCACCAACAATCCTTAGTCTGTTCCACCCCCACCAACAATCCTTAGTCTGTTCCACCCCCACCAACAATCCTTAGTCTGTTCCACCCCACCAACAATCCTTAGTCTGTTCCACCCCCACCAACAATCCTTTGTCTCTGTTTCACCCTCACCAACAATCCTTTGTCTCTGTTTCACCCCCACCAACAGTCCTTTGTCTCTGTTTCACCCTCACCAACAATCCTTTGTCTCTGTTTCACCCCCACCAACAATCCTTTGTCTCTGTTCCACCCCAGCCAACAATCCTTTGTCTCTGTTCCACCCCCACCAACAATCCTTTGTCTCTGTTTCACCCCCACCAACAATCCTTAGTCTGTTTCACCCTCACCAACAATCCTTTGCCTCTGTTTCACCCTCACCAACAATCCTTTGTCTCTGTTTCACCCTCACCAACAATCCTTTGTCTCTGTTCCACCCCCACCAACAATCCTTTGTCTCTGTTTCACCCTCACCAACAATCCTTTGTCTCTGTTCCACCCTCACCAACAATCCTTTGTCTCTGTTTCACCCTCACCAACAATCCTTTGTCTCTGTTTCACCCTCACCAACAACCTGCTAAAATATAAGTGGCAAAATAATGTAAGCTTTATTTGGAATGCAATGCAGCGTCAGTAAATCTGAATAGACAAATGATGAATGGTTCACTACTATTGTTGATGGCTATAACATACCAGCACTACAATCCACAGGTGGTCTATGGCCAAGCCTCCCTGGTTATAACATGAGTTATTATGGCCAAGCCTCCCTGGTTATAACATGAGTTGTTATGGCCAAGCCTCTCTGGTTATAACATGAGTTGTTATGGCCAAGCCTCCCTGGTTATAACATGAGTTGTTATGGCCAAGCCTCCCTGGTTTGACCATATTCACAAGGACAGCTAAAGGTTGTAGTCAGTGGGTGAGTCGGTGAGTCGGTCAGGGCGGTGAGTTGATCAGAGAGGTGAGTGGGTGAGTCGGTCAGGGCGGTGAGTTGATCAGAGAGGTGAGTGGGTGAGTCGGTCAGGGCGATTAGTGAGTGAGTCGGTCAGAGCTGTGAGTTGATCAGAGCGGTGAGTGGGTGAGTCGGTCAGGGCGATTAGTGAGTGAGTCGGTCAGAGCAGTGAGTTGATCAGAGCGGTGAGTCGGTGAGTCGGTGAGTCGGTCAGGGCGGTGAGTCGGTGAGTTGGTCAGGGCGGTGAGTGGGTGAGTCGGTCAGGGCGGTGAGTGGGTGAGTCGGTCAGGGCGGTGAGTCGGTCAGGGCGGTGAGTGGGTCAGGGCAGTGAGTCAGTAAGGGCGGTGAGTCGGTCAGGACTGTGAGTCGGTCAGGGCGGTCAGTGGGTTGTAGTCAGTGGGTGAGTCGGTCAGGACGGTGAGTCGGTCAGGACGGTCAGTCGGTCAGGACTGTGAGTCGGTCAGGACGGTGAGTGGGTCAGGACGGTGAGTCAGTCAGGATGGTGAGTCGGTCAGGACGGTGAGTCGGTCAGGACTATGAGTCGGTCAGGACGGTGAGTGGGTCAGGACGGTGAGTGGGTTAGGAC
>NC_034188.2:90785192-90790192 GCF_002021735.2 Oncorhynchus kisutch | reverse complement strand
GAGGAGAGGAGAGGAGAGAGTGCTGCAGAGTCTCTAGCCCAACGGTCACGCCAGCCTGGTCACAAATCTTTTTGTGCTGTTTGGCACCAACTCTTGCAGACCTTTATGGGTCATTGTCTCAGTGAGGGCATGACAGCACAAATAGATCTGGAACCAGGAGGGTTTCTACTCTCCTACAGACCACTATGAGCCATAAGCCCTCTTCTTCGATGGCCACAGGCCCTACAGGAAAAACTAGGTGGGTTTAAGCTGGGTTTAGAGTGAACAGAACTAAACTGGGTTTAGAGTCAACAGAACTAAGCTGGGTTTAGAGTTAACAGAACTCAGCTGGGTTTAGAGTTAACAGAACTAAGCTGGGTTTAGAGTTAACAGAACTAAACTGGGTTTAGAGTCAACAGAACTAAGCTGGGTTTAGAGTTAACAGAACTAAGCTGGGTTTAGAGTTAACAGAACTAAACTGGGTTTAGAGTCAACAGAACTAAACTGGGTTTAGAGTGAACAGAACTAAGCTGGGTTTAGAGTTAACAGAACTAAGCTGGGTTTAGAGTGAACAGAACTAAACTGGGTTTAGAGTTAACAGAACTAAACTGGGTTTAGAGTTAACAGAACTAAACTGGGTTTAGAGTTTTAACAGAACTAATTGTCACATACACATGGTTAGCAGATGTTAATGCGAGTGTAGCGAAATTCTTGTGCTTCTAGTACCGACAATACAGTAATAACCTTCCTGTTTGGCCCTGTCCGGGGGTGTCCTCGGATGGGGCCACAGTGTCTCCTGACCCCTCCTGTCTCAGCCTCCAGTATTTATGCTGCAGTAGTTTATGTGTCGGGGGGCTGGGGTCAGTTTTGTTATATCTGGAGTACTTCTCCTGTCCTATTCGGTGTCCTGTGTGAATCTAAGTGTGCGTTCTCTAATTCTCTCCTTCTCTCTTTCTTTCTCTCTCTCGGAGGACCTGAGCCCTAGGACCATGCCCCAGGACTACCTGACATGATGACTCCTTGCTGTCCCCCAGTCCACCTGGCCATGCTGCTGCTCCAGTTTCAACTTCCACCTGACTGTGCTGCTGCTCTAGTTTCAACTGTTCTGCCTTATTATTATTCGACCATGCTGGTCATTTATGAACATTTGAACATCTTGGCCATGTTCTGTTATAATCTCCACCCGGCACAGCCAGAAGAGGACTGGCCACCCCACATAGCCTGGTTCCTCTCTAGGTTTCTTCCTAGGTATTGGCCTTTCTAGGGAGTTTTTCCTAGCCACCGTGCTTCTACACCTGCATTGCTTGCTGTTTGGGGTTTTAGGCTGGGTTTCTGTACAGCACTTTGAGATATCAGCTGATGTACGAAGGGCTATATAAATACATTTGATTTGATTTGATTTGATTTGAGTAATCTAACCTAACAATTTCACAGCAATTACCGTATACACACAAGTGTAAAGGGATAAAGAATATGTACATAAAGATATATGAATGAGTGATGGTACAGAACGGCATAGGTAAGATGCAGTAGATGGTATAGAGTACAGTATATACATATGACATGAGTAATGTAGGGCATGTAAACATTATATGAAGTGGCATTGTTTAAAGTGGCTAGTGATACATTATTACATAAAGATGCAGTAGATGGTATAGAGTACAGTATATACATATGAGATGAGTAATGTAGGGTATGTAAACATTATATGAAGTAGCATTGTTTAAAGTGACTAGTGATATATTTATTACATCAATCTTCCATTATTAAAGTGGCTAGAGGTTTGAGTCAGTATGTTGGCAGCAGCCACTCAATGTTAGTGGTGGCTGGTTAACAGTCTGATGGCCTTGAGATAGAAGCTGTTTTTCAGTCTCTCCCCATTTGCTATTTCACTTGCTTTGGCAATGTTAAACATATGTTTCCCCCATGCCAATAAAGATGGGGAGAGAGAGACAGAGACTTTGTATGTTGTCTACCTCACTTGCTTTGGCAATGTTAACACATGTTTCCCATGCCAATAAAGCCCTTGATTGAATTGAATTGACAGAGAGAGAGACAGAGAGAGATGGAGAGAGAGAGAGAGATGGAGAGAGAGAGACAGAGAGGGAGAGCGAGATGGGGAGAGAGAGAGAGAGAGAGACAGCGAGGGAGAGCGAGATGGGGAGAGAGACAGAGAGATAGACAGAGAGGGAGACAGAGAGAGAGAGAGAGAGAGAGATGGAGAGAGACAGAGAGAGAGACAGAGAGGGAGACAGAGAGAGATGGAGAGAGAGAGACAGAGAGGGAGAGCGAGAGAGACAGAGAGAGAGAGAGAGAGAGAGAGAGACAGAGACAGAGAGAGATGGAGAGAGACAGAGAGAAATGGAGAGATAGAGAAAGAGAGGGGAGAGCGAGATGAGGAGAGAGACAGAGAGAGAGACAGAGAGGGAGAGCGAGAGAGACAGAGAGAGAGAGAGAGAGAGAGAGAGAGAGAGAGACAGAGACAGAGAGAGATGGAGAGAGAGAGAGAAATGGAGAGATAGAGAAAGAGAGGGAGAGCGAGATGAGGAGAGAGACAGAGAGAGAGAGAGAGAGAGAGACAGAGAGAGATGGAGAGAGAGAGACAGAGAGGGAGAGCGAGATGGGGAGAGAGACAGAGAGAGAGACAGAGAGGGAGAGCGAGAGAGACAGAGAGAGAGAGAGAGAGAGAGAGAGAGAGAGAGAGAGAGAGAGAGAGACAGAGACAGAGACAGAGAGAGATGGAGAGAGACAGAGAGAAATGGAGAGATAGAGACAGAGAGGGAGAGCGAGATGAGGAGAGAGACAGAGAGAGAGAGAGAGAGAGAGAGACAGAGAGAGATGGAGAGAGAGAGACAGAGAGGGATGTACAGACTCAGTGAGCATAGCCTTGCTATTGAGAAAGGCCGCCGTAGGCAGACATGGCTCTCAAGAGAAGACAGGCTATGTGCTCACTGCCCACAAAATGAGGTGGAAACTGAGCTGCACTTCCTAACCTCCTGCCCAATGTATGACCATATTAGAGAGACATATTTCCCTCAGATTACACAGATCCACAGAGAATTCGAAAACAAATCCAATTTTGAAAAACTCCCATATCTACTGGGTGAAATTCCACAGTGTGCCATCACAGCAGCAAGATTTGTGACCTGTTGCCACGAGAAAAGGGCAACCAGTGAAGAACAAACACCATTGTAAATACAACCCATATTTATGCTTATTTATTTTATCTTGTGTCCTTTAGCCATTTGTACATTGTTAGAACACTGTATATATATATATATATAATATGACATTTGTAATGTCTTTACTGTTTTGAAACTTCTGTATGTGTAATGTTTACTGTTCATTTTTGTTTGTTTTTTCACTTTATATATTCACTTTGTATGTTGTCTACCTCACTTGCTTTGGCAATGTTAACCACGTTTCCCATGCCAATAAAGCCCTTGAATTGAATTGAATTGAGAGAGACAGAGAGGGAGAGCGAGAGAGAGACAGAGAGGGAGAGCGAGATGGGGAGATAGACAGAGAGGGAGAGCGAGAGACAGTAATTGGTTGGCTGGCTAAAAAGGAATGACCAGTAAAATCCAGCTAATAGTGTGGGAGACAGAACATTGTGTTAAGTCATCACTCTGGCAAGTTATTAGACAAACAAGAGCCACAAGGGCTGGTAAACAACAGCCTCACTCTGTCTTCAACGAATCGAAAAGCACCCCCGGGCTAATAACACTGGGTTAGCACTGGAATGGGCTGACGATGGAGTGTGTGAACGTGTGTGGACATGTGTGTGTGTGTGTGTGGTGTGTGTGTGTGTGTGTGTGTGTGTGTGTGTGTGTGTGTGTGTGTGTGTGTGTGTGTGTGTGTGTGTGTGTGTGTGTGGTGTGTGTGTGTGTGTGTGTGTGTGTGTGTGCGTGCCTGCGTGCATGCGTGCGTGCGTGTGCGTGTGTGTGTGTGACGAATAACATAACTGACCCAACCAGTCACTGAGGGTAGGAAACATTAGGAACACTTCCTAATATTGAGTTGCATAGACTCTACAAGGTGTGGAAAGCGTCCCACAGGGAGGCTGGCCCATGTTGACTCCAGTTGAACCCCCCATATTGACTCCAATGCTTCCCACAGTTGTGTAAAGTTGGCTGGATGTCCTTTGGGGTGGTGGACCATTCTTGATACACACGGGAAACGGTTGAGTGTGAAAAAATCCAGCAGCGTTGCAGTTCTTGACACAAACCGGTGCGTCTGGCACCTACTATCATTCTCTAACCTTGAATCCCATGAATCTACACTGATTGAAGTGGATTTAACAAGTGACATCAATAAGGGATCGTATATTTCACCTGGATTCACCTGGTCAGTCTGTCATGGAAACATCCTCCATTTAGTCTCCCCTGTCCTCCCCTCCTCCTTCCTCCTCCTCCTCCTCCTTCTCCCCCTCCTTCCTTCCTCCTCCTCCTCCTCCTCCTCCTCCTCCTCCTCCTCCTCCTCCTCCTCCTCCTCCTCCTCCTCCTCCTCTCCTCCTCCTCCTCCTCCCTCCTCCCTCCTCTCCTCCTCCTCCTCCTCCTTCCTCCTCCTCCTCCTCCTCCTCCTCCTCCTCCTCCACCTCCCTCCTCCTCCTCCTTCTCCCCCTCCTCCTCCTCCTCCTCCTCCTCCTCCTCATCCCCTCCTCCTCCTCCTCCTCCTCCTCCTTTCTCCTCTTCTCGCTCCTTCTCTCCCCTCCTCCCTCTCCTCCTTTCTCCTCCTCCTCCTCCTTCCTCCCCTCCTCCTCCTCCTCCTCCTCCTCCTTTCTCCTCCTTCTCCTCCCCTCCTCCTCTCCTCCTTCTCCTCCTCCTTCCTCCCCTCCTCCTCCTCCTCCTCCTTCCTCCTCCTCCTCCTCCCCTCCTTCCTCCTCCTCCTCCTCCTCTCCTCCTCCTCCTCCCCTCCTCCTCCTCCTCCTCCTCCTTCCTCCTTCCTCCCCCCTCCTCCTTCCTCTCCTTTCCCTCCTCTCCTCCCCTCCTCCTCTCCTCCTTCTCCTCCTCCTTCCTCCC